>NC_034203.2:6933723-6938723 GCF_002021735.2 Oncorhynchus kisutch
TCGCCAGGGGCACAGTGGGCTTCTCCGGGGCCGACCTGGAGAACCTGGTGAACCAGGCAGCTCTGAAAGCGGCGGTGGATGGCAAAAACATGGTGACCCTCAAAGAGCTGGAGTTTGCCAAGGACAAGATCCTCATGGGTGAGCACTTCTGTAGGAATAGGGAGAAAATAGAAATATACCCCCTTAATCACAAATCTGCCCTTACCCCTAGGCACTTGTTTAGATCTGAGAGGATTAGATAAGTGTAATCTATATGGTGATAGCCCGTCTTAGGCCAAGTGGAATTGTCACCGTATTGCCTACACCATACATGGAACCAAAACCGGCTGCGCGCAAGCGCCATCGTGCATAAATGTATTTTGTGCCCCCACACCAAACGCGATCACGACACGCAGGTTAAAATATCAAAACAAACTCTGAACCAATTACATTAATTTGGGGACAGGTCAAAAAGCATTAAACCTTATGGCAATTCAGCTAGCTTGCACTTGCTAGCTAATTTGTCCTCTTTAGCTAGCTTGCTGTTGCTTGCTAATTTGTCCTGGGATATAAACATTGAGTTGTTATTTTACCTGAAATGCACAAGGTCCTCTACTCCGATAATTAATCCACACATAAAACAGTCAACCAAATTGTTTCTAGACATCTCTCCTCCTTCTAGGCCTTTTCTTCTCTTGACTTTATATTGCGATTGGCAAATTTCATAAATGAGGTGCATTACCGCCACCGACCTCGTTCGTCTTTCAGTCACCCACCTTGGTATAACCAATGAGGAGATGGCACGTAGGTACCTGCTTCTATAAACTAATGAGGAGATGGGAGAGGCAGGACTTGCAGCGCGATCCGCGTCAGAAATAGAACTGACTTCTATTTTCTCCCTTGGCAACGCAGACGCTCGTTGGCGCACTCGAGCAGTGTGGGTGCAATAATTGAATAACATTTATTTTGCAAAACTCGCGCACATGACACGAGCGGTGTAGTCAGCCTGTTGGCCTCGGAAACCCAGGCTTCTCAGAGGAAGGTCCGAAATTGTTTTCAAAGTCTTCAACCACCCAAGCCATAGACTCTCTCTGCTACTGTCCGGCAAATGGTACCGAATCCTCGGTTCTCGGACCAGCAGGCTCTGAAACAGCATCTAACTCCATGCCAAAAGACTGCTAAATATCCATAAGACTGCTAAATAGTTAATTAAATGGTTACACTGACTATTTACGTTGACCCTATCTTGCACAGACTCTATGCACAGTCACAAGACTATACAGTTGAAGTTGGAAGTTTACATACACCTTAGCCAAATACATTTAAACTCAGTTTTTTACAATTCCTGACATTTAATCCAAGTAAAAATTCCTTGTTTTAGGTCAGTTAGGATCACCACTTTATTTTAAGAAGGTGAAATGTCAGAATAATAGTAGAGAGAATAATTTATTTCAGCTATTATTTCTTTCATCACATTCCCAGTGGGTAACAAGTTTACATGCACTCAATTAGTATTTGGTAGCATTGCCTTTTGAATTCTTTAACTTGGGTCAAATGTTTCGAGTAGCCTTCCACAATAAGTTGGGTGAATTTTGTCCCATTCCTCCTAACAGAGCTGGTGTAACTGAGTCAGGTTTGGGGCCTCCTTGCTCGCACACACTTTTTCAGTTCTGTCCACAAATTTTCTATAGGATTGAGGTCAGGGCTTTGTGATGGCTACTCCAATACCTTGACTTTGTTGTCCTTAAGCCATTTTGCCACGTCATCACAAATACCTTATTTACATAAGTATTCAGACCCTTTGCTATCAGACTCGAAATTGAGCTCAGGTGCATCCTGTTTCTACCACTTGATTTGGAAAGGCACACACCTGTCTATATAAGGTGCCACGGTTGACAGTGCATGTCAGAACAAAAACCAAGCCATGAGATCGAAGGAATTGTCTGTAGAGCTCCAAGACAGGATTGTGTCGAGGCACAGATCTGGGGAAGGGTACATAAAACATGTCTGCAGCATTGAAGATCCAAGAACACAGTGGCCTCCATCATTCTTAAATGAAAAGTTTGGAACCACCAAGACTCTTCCTAAAGCTGGCCGCCCAGCCAAACTGAGAAATTGAGGGAGAAGGGCCTTGGTCAGGGAGGTGACCAAGAACCCGATGGTCACTCTGACAGAGCACCAGCGTTCCTCTGTGGAGGAGGGAGCATCTTCCAGAAAGACAACCATCTCTGCAGCACTCCACCAACCAGGCCTTTATGGTAGAGTGGCCAGACGGAAGCCACTCCTAAGTAAAAGGCACATGACAGTCCGCTTGGAGTTTGTCAAAAAGCACTGAAAGACTCTCAGACCATGAAAAACAAGCTTCTCTGGTCTGATGAAACCAAGATTGAACTCTTTGGATTGAATGCCAAGCGTCACGTCTGGAAGAAACCCTGCACCATCCCTACGGTAAAGCGTGGGTGTGGCACCATCATGCTGTGGGGATGTTTTTCAGCAGCAGGGACTGGGAGACATGTCAGGATCAAGGGAAAGATGAACGGAGCAAAATACAGAGAGATCCTTGATGAAAACCTGCATCAGAGCGCTCAGGACCTCAGACTGAGGCAAAGGTTCACCTTCCAACAGGACAACGACCCTAAGCACACAGCCAAGATGACGCAGGAGTGGCTTCGGGACAAGTCTCTGAATATCCTTGAGTGGCCCAGCTAGGGCCCGGACTTGAACCTGATCAAACATCTCTGGAGAGACCTGAAAATAGCTGTGCAGCGACGCTACCCCTCCAACCTGACAAACCTTGCGAGGATCTGCAGAGAACCTTGCGAGGATCTGCAGAGAAACTCCCCAAGTACAGGTGTGCCGAGCTTGTAGCATTATACCCAAGAAGACTCGGCTGTTACCGCTGCCAAAGGTTCTTCAACAAAGTACTTAGTATTTTAGAATAAGGCTGCAACGTAACAAAATGTGGAAGAAGTCAAGGGGTCTGAATACTTTTCGAATGCACTGTATGTGTCCAAAATCTACATACTTTATCTCTTTTAGTCGTCCTAAGTTTACACTGAAAACATTTTTTCCATCCCATTTATTGTTACTATTATTATATATATTTTTTTTACTGTTTGGACATGGGCCGCCTAAGTGTTTTTTCGGGGGCCTGTCAAATATTTTTCTATGTAGAAACATCCCTGTAAGATACCAAATGAATTCCGCATATCCTATTAAAAGCGAGACACGGACCAAAGAAGAGAGAAACTAAAAGTAAACAGAAGGAATTGCCGCTCCTAATTGGAAACAGCATTTTACATAGAGCCAATCAAATGTGAGCGCTGGATGCCACTGACTCTGACCACTCCCATTCAAAATATAAATCCAAACCTGAATTGTGCCCAGACTTCCAATAGTTGAGTGAACGAGATGGGACTACATACACCTATACAATCCTCTCGGGCCTTCCTATGGGTTTATTTGGCATTCAGGGACCGAATGGCTTCGAGCAGGAAATCAAGTGATTTATCTCTTATCCATCTCTTCCCTCCCACAGGCCCAGAGAGGAGGAGTGTGGAAATTGACAAGAAGAACAAGGAGATCACAGCATACCATGAGTCTGGCCACGCTATCGTGGCGTACTACACCAAGGACGCCATGCCCATCAATAAGGCCACCATCATGCCCAGAGGTCCTTCCCTGGGTCATGTAAGTAGGACTGGAAATAGGGAAATTGAAATATACAGGAAACAAGATGGGTAGGGAACACAACATGGTTAGACTAATTTTATACTGGTTTCTTATATGAAGGCTATGACACCAAAATAAACCATGTTTTTTTCAGGAATCTGTTCTGCTGAGCATGCCAATATAATAATGCTTAATTCCCCCTGGGTTTATGTCTTGCAAATGAAATCATTGTTTTTTTATGTTTTTAGAATCGTCAAATTGAAGTGGTTGGTTCCGTTCGCTGCCAGGCCTCACTCCTCTTCCCCCACTGTCCATCCTAGGTGTCTATGCTCCCGGAGGATGACCGCTGGAGCGAGACGCGTGCTCAGCTGCTGGCCCAGATGGATGTCAGCATGGGAGGCCGCGTGGCAGAGGAAATCATATTTGGCAATGAGTTCATTACCACTGGTATGCAGGGGGATGTAGAGTTGGTGTAGGAGTAGGAGGGCAATTAGAGTACAGAGTTACAGTATACACACATTTTCCAGAAAACGGGATGGTGTATCCCGGTGTCGTGCTATGCCGGATTAAGTAATATGACATGCTATTCTATAAAATAATTTCTCCGTAATTAATATCACCTGATTGAGCTAATCATGTAAATGTAATTAACTAGAGTCGGGCACCACAAAATAATATTTATAGAGCTGTTATCTTCCGCATAAACTCTTAAAGACCTAGTAATATTTTACATCAATAGCAGTCAATATTAATCGTCACCTTAATTCAGTCTCATCAGAAAGTTGTAAATTCTTAGTTATCTGCGCGAACCCTGGCTAACAATTTGAATCAGCAATACAAAATTGGGTTTAATTATTTATTTACTAAATACCTAACTAATTACACATACACATAATTAAATCATAGCTTGATTACAAATGACGTCATTAAGGAAAACGTCCCTGGCGGGCGGAACAGATATGACAGCTTGTTACACAAAAGAAAGGGGGCTGGGTTGAGTGAAGGAGCGGGAAGACTGAGGAACACAGGGAAGAAGCTGTGCTATCGTAAATACAGTATCTTATGCATTCTAAATTACTGCCCATTTGGAAAAGGAAAATGCAATAAATATTTACTCTGAGCTGCGCTTCGGTAGGTTGGTGGTAGATGGAAAGCCGTGTTGCCAAGCCGAGTCCTTTGAAGAATGTCTCTGGTTGTCAATTGGATACGTTGTAGTAACGTCGTTGTCTGTTCATTCCTAACCTGCGTTTGCAGCTGCGGTTGCTAACTCAACGGCTAGGAGGTATCACTTCTGTAGTGAATAAGAGTTCAAAGTTCATACCATTCGCAACCAAAACTCACGCTGATGT